>NC_069504.1:35030492-35052992 GCF_027579735.1 Bombina bombina | reverse complement strand
ATTGTCTCGCTATACTTCTATCACATACTAAATAAAGGTGTACATCTACTGTATGTGATATACACCTTAACTCAAAGATAAAGTAGATTCACTAAATATATAGATCAATAACCTGTTATATTAGTCATCAACTAGAAAAGCTGCAAGGTCAATCTCTCTATTCATACCCTGAGGTTCCATTGACCCCAGGGTATGAATCCAAAAAGTTTCCCTCCGTCTCAGTGTAATTAATCTATCCCCCCCCCCTCTTGTCTAGTGGTACCCTTTCAATAGCCTTAACTTTTAGGCTACTGGGATCACCATTATGGACAAGTGTGAAGTGGGCTGAGACCCCATGATTGAGAACACCTTTGTCAATATTTGTTAGGTGTTCCCTAAAATGGGTTTTTAGGCTCCGTTTTGTTCTGCCTATGTAAATTTTCTCACACGAGCAACTAAGTTGGTAAACAACATGTGTGCTCTTGCAGTTGATGGTTTCTGCAATCTCATATTTTTTCTTTTTACCTCTCAAGGATTGAAAATGGGTATTGCAGGAGTCATAATGTGCACAGCTTACACATCCCCTTCTGCCACATTTAAAAAACCCCTTAGATCTACGTAGTAACCAATTGGTTTGTTTATCTGCTTCTCTTAATCTACTGGGAGCTAGAATACTTTTAAAATTCCTATTTTTCCTAAATACTACATTAGGTCTCTCTGTCAGTACTTCTTTCAAAACAGGATCTTGCAAGAGGATTGGCCAATGTTTCGCTATGCTTTTTTCTATCTGTCTGGATGCTCTATTGTATTTAGTCACAAATGGAGGTTGATCTTTAATGGTTTTCTTGCATTGTTTTTTCTTTAGCAAATCTCCCCTATTAAGGTTTTTAGCTCTTATATAAGCATTCTGTACTAGAGTGGCATCATACCCTTTACTTAAAAATCTGTTTTTTAGAATTTCTGATTCTTTTATAAAAGTGTCCTCATCCGTGCAATTCCTCTTGACTCTTTGGAATTGTCCGTAAGGGATATTCCGAATCCACTTATGATGATGGGCACTCTTTGCATGTAAATATGCATTTGTGTCTGTTTCTTTTCTGAACAGACTGGTAATAATTCTGCCATCCCTATGTGATAGATTTAAGTCTAAAAACTTGATACTATCTTTATTGTGAGATTCAGTAAACCTTAAATTCATCAAATTATAGTTCACATAAGTCACTAAATCCCCAATACTACTTTCAGGTCCCTGCCAAATAATAAGTATATCGTCTATGAAACGACACCATTTAACTATATGGGGGGTGAGAGGATTTTCTTGAAAAATGTACCTCTCCTCCCACCAACCCATATATAAATTCGCAAAATTAGGTGCGAATTTAGTACCCATAGTGGTACCAGTTAATTGTAAAAAAAATTCATTCTCAAAAAGAAAATAATTCTTTTCTAGAATGAATTTTATACTGTCTTTGATGAATTCTCTTTGTGACTGATTGATATAATTAGTTTTTCTAAAATAGTACTCAATTGCCTGTAGACCCAACCCATGTGGAATGGAGGTATACAGTGAAGCAACATCTAGAGTGATCCACCTATATCCCTCTTTCCACTCTATTTTTGACAACTGTGTGATCACATCAGTACTATCCCTTGTATAGGATTGGAGGCATGGAACCATAGGTCTCAGGATAGTGTCCACATACTGAGACAACTTGGTGGTGAGGGACCCTATCCCGGACACTATTGGCCTTCCAGGGGGATCGTCTAATTGTTTATGAATTTTCGGCAGGTGGTAGAAAATCGCAATGCGTGGTACCACCACCTGCAGAAATTCATACTCGGGAATCCTTAGCCTTCTTGATCAGTGAATTATACGCCTCCAAAAAGGCTTTTGTAGGATTATGGCTCAATTTGACATATGTTTCTTTATCTTTTAGCAGACGATAGGCTTCTTTTAAATAATCCACCCTATCCTGCAAGACAACCCCTCCTCCCTTATCTGCATTTCGTATCACTAGAGTGTCATCTCTCCTTAGGTTTTCTAAAGTCTCTTTTTCTCTCAAGCTCAAGTTATTCTCATTTTTGTTAAATTTCTTTTTACAGATTTTTTCCATATCTCGATAAACCAGGTTATTAAACACTGGAATGAAATTTCCTTGAGCTTGTCTGGGGAAAAAAGTTGATTTGGGTTTTAAACCTGTATGGTTCACTCTTAAATCTCCCGCTTCAGATTCCAATTCTTGAAGTATTCCCAATATATCTGGGGAATCACTCACATCAATATATCTGGGGAATCACTCACATCAGTATCCTCCTCTTCCCCTAGTCTTATCAGTGTATCAAGGGTACCAGATTCATCAAGAACATTATTCACCTCCTCATAAAGCTCCAACTCACTATTAGATCCCTTTTGATTTTCAAAAAATCTCCTCAGGGTTAGCTTTCTAGTGAATTTTTGTAGGTCAATGAATAACTCAAAATCTTTTGGAGTATCTGTAGGAGCAAAGGAGAGTCCCTTTTTAAGAACATCTTCCTCAACCTGAGTTAATTCTTTAGAAGAGATATTGAAAAGTTTCTGTTCATGTTCCTTTCTTAGTGCCACTCTCTTTCTTTTCTCCTTTTTGGATCGGAGTGCCACTCCTCCTCTGCATCCTCTTCTAGTTCTCTTGCTCCTCTTTTTACTAGTCTCCCCATAGGGGATTCTCCTCTCCCTAAAAAAGACTGGTTATCAGTGTTGGTTTTAAAGTATTGCCCTATCTTTTTTTGTTTATTTCAATTATTCTCTCTAAACCTGCTGCCATAATTTTCATTTTTCGGTTTAGCTCCCAAGGGTTCAAAGAATCCCTGTTCACTTGGTTTTTTGTTTGGATGTTGGTATATCCTTTTTTGTTGCTGGATTTCTTGTTCCCTTGGCCTATTTAACCCATGTGGGATGGTGTCCTCCCTAAAGGACCCTCTTCTCCCATAGTTTGTGTTAAAATTACCATTGTTACTTTGTACTCTGTTGTGAAAACCCTTTGGGCTATTAAGATTTTGATACTCATTTCTACCCCAATGGTTAGTGTACATATTCTTATTTCTATTGTTATGGTTGATTCCACCTTTGTTCTTATTTTTATTATTATTTTTATTTCCTTTTTTACCCATGACATTATGTCTAGGTTGACCATTGGCATAGAATTTATTTGATCTATTCTCAACAACAGGTACTTCCTCAACTTCTTGAGTAGGCTCATTCTTTGCATTATTCAAGTTAGTTAACTTAAAAGCATTTCTAAGTTTTTTCTTTTTAATTTTAATAATCTCTTTTTCGAATTGGATGATGGACTGTCTATTCCTCTCATCCAATTCTCTGAACCTTTCATTTTCACCACATTTTTCTAATTCTTCTTCAATCTCTTTGATTTGTTCTGTTGTAGCTTTCACCTTTTTGTCCCTATATTTTATAGCAATATTAATTAGTTTAGTGGAGCACTCGTCTAGTGCTTCCTCCCACTCAGTATGGAGCTCCACTTCTTCTAATTCAAAGATATTGATCTATATATTTAGTGAATCTACTTTATCTTTGAGTTAAGGTGTATATCACATACAGTAGATGTACACCTTTATTTAGTATGTGATAGAAGTATAGCGAGACAATTCGTTGTGAGGTTGTAGGATTTTTTAAGTCATATCAATCATTTAATTGAATTTGGTTTTAACATTTTAATGAATCAAGTATTTATATATTTTTTTAAAGCTGGGTAATATTGATTCAGAGGTGGAGGTTATCAATATATAATTCTCTTAAGCTGTATTGAATCGAGACAGTTTTTATTAATTTTATACTAATGTTTTTTTATTATGAAATTTGTATATCAGATATATTGTCATGTCATCCCTTATTAAATTGATCGGAATTGCTTTTTTAATATATGGCATTCTTTTTAAATCATATAATGATATTAAAAGAAAAGAATATGTTTTCTGACAATATTAATATAAAGTGTTCCTTTTTATGTCCTCTTTATTATTATATAATTTTTTTGGCCCTAAATATGTATTGAACCCACTATCAGATTTAGGGGGGTTTAAGAGTAATCATTCCTTAAATATTGAATAGTGTATATATATTATTATTATTACTAAAAATTTTTGTTTTAAAAACTTATCTATTCGCGAGTTTTTGATATCATTTAATGGTGGGATGAGACACATATATCATTTAAGTTGTTTTTGTGTGTAAGAACTGAACAGTAAATATTTGTTTCCACTAGCATAAGCGAGGTGATGTGTATATGAATATTTAAAGCATGTTATCACCTTAACTGTGGTATGCAGATATCCAATGAGAAACAGTTCTAGATTGGAGGAGTAGTTTAAGAGACGGCAGAGATAGAGTGTGGGCAGCCTCTGACGAAGTAGGAAGACGTCCTACGAAACGCGTTAGGCCCCGCCCACCGTCTTGACGTCACGCCGCATACACCAGCTGCAGGGTAGCCGGCTTTTTCAACCTGGTAGTCTGGTGCAGTATGGGCTTTTGGCATTAGTATCTGTGACATATTTGTTTATCACAAACCTTGATACTGTGAACTTTGTTCAACTCCTTTGGGTAATTGCACAACAGCGTGCTGAGGACTGTTCGTGTGCTGGGACTTCACCACGGAGGTTTGAGCATCTGAGTGTTTTTACATTTCTGTGACTGGACATACCTCATATGTTTGAGGTTTGAGAGTGTGAGTTTTTAATCGTCATATACTTTAATAAAATTGTTGTGATCTTACAGTCTGCACTTAGAGGTGTTTTGCGCCGCCCTTCTTTTCTTTTGTATTTGTATTAGCGACATCCAGCCTCCAGTGCTGTGAGTTCTGGGAAGCTGCATCACCTGTATTACACACTGCGGTCTGATGTAAAGGAATTCTGAATCAAACATATCCTTTTGCAGTGTTTGGACATTTATCTGTATTGTGTGCTTATTCATCTGCATTGTATACCATTTACATTGTATGCATGTTTCTCATTTGATTGCCGCATCTCCATTGTGTGGAAACATCCACCCATACACATGTAATGTTTGTGTTTGTGTAAACATAGATTGTAATATTAACACCCCTTATCTTACAGAGCGCTCTTGCTGTTTCACTTTCTGAGTGTATGTTCTTTGGTATATATATATATATAAAATTTGTTTCCATTTTTTAATGTGCCCCTCTGATTAAACACTGACCCCACCTTGGCTCCCCCGGTAAAATTTGTCTAGAACCTCCACTGGCTGAAAGGAAATAACACCTTATGTACAAACAATGTGGTTCCTCACCATTTCAGATATCCTTGACCATGATAGTGATGAAAGGTATATAGATGTTGTGCAATAAAACTAGAGGAAATTCATCTGACGTGACTGTAACAAGCTATACATGTAACAATAGAAACTTGTGTGACCACAAGCACTCGTGCACGTCAGCATTTCTCATGCAGAGCAGTTTAAAGAGGCATAAAAAGTACAACAAAAAATCTCTAATGCACCAGAACATTTAGTGCCAGATTACAAGTTGAGCACTAAATATCGCTTATGCTACAGTGATATTTGCGCTTAACTGAGTAATACCAGCACACGCTAATGTGCACTGTAATGACAAGTGAGACGCAATGCAAACGTGACATAGTGGTTACGCGCTTCCATAGGCTCTAATGGGAGTCTTGTTCTCATGCCGTAAGACATGGCACGAGAACTAGGGCAGTGAATGGGGAGGGGGTAAGATGCAAATATAAATACTGTATATATAAATAAATATATATGTTAATATGTCTATATACACATAATAACATATATATATATATTTACTGGAAACACACAGTTCCCATATACAGCAATGTAAAGGCTACTTTTAACCCCTAGAAACTGCTCCATGCAGTATATTTTAATGAAAAAATAAAAGAATTTAATTGGGGCTTATTGAGGCACTTTTAGAAAATTAACCAGAGATCTGATCTCTGGTTAATTTTCTGAGCACTAATTGCTACCGAAAGCTTGTGCTAGCTGTGCTAGGATGTCAGATGACACGCACGGCTATTAGTTTAGAGGTGAACATTTCACCCATTTGAAGAAGAGCGCTGTGCTGTGGACAGACGCAACCACTGACTTAAGTGAGCTGCCGTGGTACAGAAAGGGTGAGTTTAGCAACCTTTTTTAATAACTGATGACTGAAACTGCAGTTTATTTTTAGTGATGGTAAATCCTAGAATTTTTTAAACGCTTGAATTTACCATCACTTTAAGCAATATTCATGTGTAATAAAGTGTTTAACTATGTATGTAGTGTAAATATTTCACTTTCCAATGTTCTTCATGTAGTGGAATATAAGTTTTTATAAATAGATATTCCTATATACAGTATATATACATTATATTTAGATATATCTATATATCAATAACATAGTCTTCTATTTGAAGAACATTAAAATGTTAAATATTAATATTTCATGTTTGGTTAGTGCACTTAAGAAAATCTGATTGGATTTGCGCGACTTGTTTGGTGTAAGTTTTCTTTCCCACTTTTCGCTCTTCATTGAAGTCTATTTATCAAAGCGTCAACTTTGTTGCATTCGACAGCACCAATACGCTCGCCTAACATTGCCGGCGCGGACCTGAATATGATCTCCATATTTATCAAAAAAGCCGGCAAAAAGCCGTGCACCAAGTATGGGGCGATGAGCAGCGGACTGTTGTTAACTAGCTGCTATTCGACTTTTTCCCAGCTTTATTTATATACTGTCACTAAACACCGCCACTATACTAAAATGTTTAACCCCTATCCCGTCGCTCCCAGACTCCACCGCAACTTTAATAAAGCTATTAACTCCTATCCCACCGCTCCCGGAGCCCACCCCAACTAAATAAATGTATTACCCCTATCCCGCCTCTCCCGGAGTACACCACATCTAAATACATTTATTAACTCCTATCCCGCTGCTCCCAGAGCCCACCGCAACTAAATAAATGTATTAAACCCTATCCTGCCACTCCGGGACCCCCCCACAGCTATAATAAAATTATTAACCCCTAAACCCCTGACCTCCCACATCACTACCATTAACTAAACCTATTAACCCCTAAACCGACAGCCCCCTACATCGCCATAAACTAAATTAAGCTATTAACCCCTAAACCTAACAACCCGCTAACTTTACATTAAAATTACAACATCCCTATCTTATAATATATACAAAATTTCCTTTAGAATTAGAATAAACTATATTAAACTATTAATTAACCTACCCTAACAATTATACTAAAATTACAATAAAATATATTAAACTATTAATTAACCTACCCTAACTATTATACTAAAATCACATTAAACTAACAATTAAATTTACTATATTACATATTTAAAAACCTAACCCTACTCAAATTATTTAAATCTACTATTAAAAATTACTAAATTACAAAAAAATAAAAACTAAGTTACAGAAAATAATAAAACACTAACGCCTAGATTACGTGTTTTGCGTTAGAAGCTGTGCGGTGCTAACGAGCAGTTTATGCTCACTGCTCACTTACAGACAACGCTGGTATTATGGGTTTTTACAAACCCGGCGTTAACCGCAAAAAAGTGGGGAAATAAAAGTTATGTATACACCTAACACCCTAACATGAACCCCAAGTCTAAACACTCCTAATCTTACACTTATTAACCCCTAATCTGCCATCCCCGACATCGCTGACGCCTACATTATATTTATTAACCCCTAATCTGCCTCCCCCAATGTCGCCGCCACCTACATTATATTTATTAACCCCTAAACTGCTGCCCCTAACGTTGCCGCCACTATAATAAACATATTAACCCCTAAACCTAAGTCTAACCCTAACCCTAGCACCCCCTAACTTAAATATAATTTAAATAAATATAAATAAAATTACTATAATTAACTAAATTATTCCTATTTAAAACTAAATACTTACCTATAAAATAAACCCTAAGCTAGCTACAATATAACTAATAGTTACATTGTATCTAGCTTGGGGTTTATTTTTATTTTACAGGCAAGTTTGTATTTATTTTAACTAGGTACAATAGTTATTAACTATTTAATAACTACCTAGTTAAAATAAATACAAAAGTACCTGTAAAATAAAACCTAACCTAAGTTACAATTACACCTAATACTACACTATAATTAACTAAATTACAGAAAATAATAAACAAATTACAAGATTTTTAAACTAATTACACCTAATCTAATCCCCCTAACAAAATAAAAAAGCCCCCCAAAATAAAAAAAGCCCTACCCTACACTAAATTACAAATAGCCCTTAAAAGGGCCTTTTGCGGGGCATTGCCCCAAAATAATCAGCTCTTTTACCTGAAAAAAAGTACAAATCCCCCCCAACATTAAAACCCACCACCCACACAACCAACCCTACTCTAAAACCCATCCAATACCCCCTTCAAAAAAAACACTAACCCCTTGAAGATCACCTTACCGGGAGAAGTCTTCACCCAACCGGGTGATCAGCCAATCGGAATTAAGGTAGAAAAATCCTATTGGCTGATGCAATAGGACTGTGCTGGCATTCTATTGGCTGATTGGAACAGCCAATAGAATGCCAGCTCAATCCTATTGGCTGATTGGATCAGCCAATAGGATTGAACTTCAATCCTATTGGCTGATCCAATCAGCTAATAGGATTTTTTCTACCTTAATTCTGATTGGCTTATAGAATTGAAGGGACGCCATCTTGGATGACGTCATTTAAAGCAACCTTTATTCAGTCGTAGCTGTTGGAAGAAGAGGATGCTCCGCGTCGGATGTCTTGAAGATGGACCTGCTCCCCGCCGGATGGATGAAGATAGAAGATGCCGTCTGGATGAAGACTTCTGCCCGTCTGGAGGACCACTTCTGCCCGGTTGGATGAAGACTTTTGCCCATCTGGAGGACCACTTCTGTCCCGTTGGGTGAAGACTTCTCCCGGTAAGGTGATCTTCAAGGGGTTATTGTTAGGTTTTTTTAAGGGGGTATTGGGTTGGTTTTAGAGTAGGGTTGGTTGTGTGGGTGGTGGGTTTTAATGTTGGGGGGGATTTGTACTTTTTTTTTCAGGTAAAAGAGCTGATTACTTTGGGGCAATTCCCCGCAAAAGGCCCTTTTAAGGGCTATTTGTAATTTAGTTTAGGGTAGGGCTTTTTTTATTGGGGGGGGGGCTTTTTTATTTTGTTAGGGGGATTAGATTAGGTATAATTAGTTTAAAAATCTTGTAATTTGTTTATTATTTTCTTTAATTTAGTGGGGGGTTTTTGTACTTTAGATAATTTAGGTTTTATTTTACAGGCACTTTTGTATTTATTTTAACTAGGTAGTTATTAAATAGTTAATAACTATTTAATAACTATTGTACCTAGTTAAAATAAATACTACGATTAGTTATATTGTAGCTAGCTTAGGGTTTATTTTATAGGTAAGTATTTAGTTTTAAATAGGAAGTAAATAGTTAATTATAGTAATTTTATTTATATTTATTTAAATTATATTTAAGTTAGGGGGTGTTAGGGTTAGGGTTAGACTTAGGTTTAGGGGTTAATAACTTTAATATAGTGGCGGCGTCGTTGGGGGCGGCAGATTAGGGGTTAATAAATATAGGTAGGTGGCGGCGATGTTAGGGACGGCAGATTAGGGGTTAATAATATTTAACTAATGTTTGCGAGGCGGGAGTGCGGCGGCTTAGGGGTTAATATATTTATTATAGTGGCGGCGATGTCTGGTTTGGCAGATTAGGGGTTAAAATATTTATTTTAGTGTTTGCGATGTGGGTATGCCTCGGTTTAGGGGTTAATAGGTAGTTTATGGGTGTTAGTGTACTTTTTAGCACTTTAGTTAAGAGTTTTATGCTACGGCTTTGTACCATAAAACTCTTAACTACTGACTTTAAAATGCGGTTCCAGTCTTGACAGGAGAGGGTCTACCGCTCACTTTTTGTCAGACTCATAATACCGGCGCTATGCAAGTCCCATTGAAAAAATAGGATACGCAATTGACGTAAGTGGATTTGCGGTATTTCCAAGTCTGGCCAAACAAGTGAGCAGTACACCTGTACCTGCAAGACTCGTAATACCAGCGGGCTTTAAAAAGCAGCGTTAGGACCGGCCAACACTGCTTTTTAACCCTAATGCACAACTCGTAATCTAGTCGTAAGTTACAAAAAATAAAAAACCACAGTATCAAAAATAAAAAACAATTACACCGAATCTAATAGCCCTATCAAAATAAAAAAGACCCCCCAAAATAAAAAAAAGCCTAGCCTACACTAAACTGCCAATGGCCCTTAAAAGGGCCTTTTGCGGGGCATTGCTCCAAAGAAATCAGCTCTTTTACCTGTAAAAAAAATACAAACACCCCCCCAACAGTAAAACCCACCACCCAACCAACGAACCCCCCCCAAAAAAAACCCTATCTGAAAAACCTAAGCTCCCTATTGCCCTGAAAAGGGTATTTATATATGCATTGCTCTTAAAAGGGCATTTAGCTCTTTTACTGCCCAGACCCTACTCTAAAAATAAAACACACCCAATAAACCCTTAAATAAAGCTAACACTAACCCCCAACGATCCACTTACAGTTTTCGAAGACCGGACATCCATCCTCATCCAAACGGCAGAAGTCCTCATCGAAGCCGGCAGAAGTCTTCATCCAAGCAGGCCGAAGTCTTCATCCAAGTGGGCAGAAGTCTTCATCCAGACGGCATCTTCTATCTTCATCCATTCGGCACAGAGCGGCTCCATCTTCAAGACATCCGGCGCAGAGTTTCCTCTTCCTCCGATGGTCGCTGAAGAATGAAGTTTCCCTTTAAGATACATCATCCAAGTTGGAAATCCTTACATTCCGATTGGCTGATAGAATTCTATCAGCCAATAGGAATTTAAGGGGAAAATATACTGGCTGTTGCAATCAGCCAATAGGATTGAGCTTTCATCCTATTGGCTGATCCAATATTGGATTTTAGTAAATTTAGTAGATTTAAATAATTTGAGTAGGGTTAGGTTTTTAAATATCTAATATAGTTAATTTAATTGTTAGTTTAATGTACTTTTAGTATAATAGTTAGGGTAGGTTAATTAATAGTTTAATATAGTTTAATGTAATTTTAGTATAATAGTTAGGGTAGGTTAATTAATAGTTTTATATAGTTTAATGCAATTGTAGTAAAATAGTTAGGGTAGGGTAATTAATAGTTTAATATAGTTTATTTTAATTCTAAAGGTAAGTTTTAAATTATTATAACATAGGGATGAGGTAATTTTTAATGTAAAGTTTGCGGGTAGTTAGGTTTAGGGGTTAATAGCTTAATTTAGTTTATGGCGATGTGAGGGGCTGGCGGTTTAGGGGCTAATAGGTTTAGTTAGTGGTAGTGATGTGGGAGGCCAGGGGTTTAGGGGTTAATCATTTTATTACAGTTGCGGTGGAGTCCGGGAGTGGCGGGATAGGGGTTAATACATTTTATTTTTGCTTGCGGCGATGTCGGGGCGGCAGATAAGGGGTGTTAGGACTCGGGGCTTATGTTAGGGTGTTAGGTGTAAACTTTACTGGTTTGCTACCATAGAAATCAATGGGATATCTGGCAGCATTGAACATAAGCTTTCTCTGCTTTCAGACTCCCATTAATTCCTATGGAATCTGTGGCCTCCAGGGTGGCAGATTGAAAACCAGGTATGCAGGGCCGGAATAGCCTACCTGTTAGACATTTGATAACTTGTAAATGGTAAAACAACAAAAAGTATTGGTGCACATCCAACCACTTTAGTCCACTCTTTCATGGACTATTTGTATATGCTTCTGTCTGTCTTACAGACGGCTAGATTTAGAGTTCTGCGGCCAAAGGGGTGCGTTAGCTAAGCATGCTTTTTTCCCCCTGCACCTTTTAAATACCGCTGGTATTTAGAGTTTACAGAATGGTTGCCTTAGGCTCCAAAAAAGGGAGCGTATAGCATATTTACCACCACTGCAACTCTCGATACCAGCGTTGCTTATGGACGCGGCCAGCTTCAAAAACGTGCTCGTGCACGATTCCCCCATAGAAAACAATGGGGCGGTTTGAGCTGAAAAAAAACCTAACACCTGCAAAAAAGCAGCGTTAAGCAAATAACGCAGCCCCATTGTTTGCTATGGGGAAACACTTCCTACGTCTGCACCTAACACTCTTACATGTACCCCGAGTCTAAACACCCCTAACCTTACACTTATTAACCCCTAATCTGCCGCCCCCGCTATCGCTGACCCCTGCATATTATTATTAACCCCTAATCTGCCGCTCCGTACACCGCCGCAACCTACGTTATCCCTATGTACCCCTAATCTTCTGCCCCTAACACCGCCGACCCCTATATTATATTTATTAACCCCTAATCTGCCGCACCCAACGTCGCCTCCACCTACCTACAATAATTAACCCCTAATCTGCCGACCGGATCTCACCGTTACTCTAATAAATGTATTAACCCCTAAAGCTAAGTCTAACCCTAATACTAACACCCCCCTAAATTAAATATAATTTAAATCTAACTAAATAAATTAACTCTTATTAAATAAATTATTCCTATTTAAAGCTAAATACTTACCTGTAAAATAAACCCTAATATAGCTACAATATAAATTACAATTATATTGTAGCTATTTTAGGATTAATATTTATTTTACAGGCAACTTTGTAATTATTTTAACCAGGTACAATAGCTATTAAATAGTTAATAACTATTTAATAGCTACCTAGTTAAAATAATTACAAAATTACCTGTAAAATAAATCCTAACCTAAGTTACAATTAAACCTAACACTACACTATCAATAAATAAATTAAATAAACTACTTACAATTATCTACAATTAAACCTAACACTACACTATCAATAAATTAATTAAATACAATACCTACAAATAAATACAAATAAATAAACTAACTAAAGTACAAAAAATAAAAAAGAACTAAGTTACAAAAAATAAAAAAATATTTACAAACATTAGAAAAATATTACAACAATTTTAAACTAATTACACCTACTCTAAGCCCCCTAATAAAATAACAAAGACCCCCAAAATAAAAAAATGCCCTACCCTATTCTAAAATTAAAATAGAAAAGCTCTTTTACCTTACCAGCACTGAAAAGGGCCCTTTGCGGGGCATGCCCCAAAGAATTCAGCTCTTTTGCCTGAAAAAAAAAACATACAATACCCCCCCCCAACATTACAACCCACCACCCACATACCCCTAATCTAACCCAAACCCCCCTTAAATAAACCTAACACTAAGCCCCTGAAGATCTCCCTACCTTGTCTTCACCACGCCGGATTCACCGATCGATCCAGAAGAGCCTCCGATGTCTTGATCCAAGCCCAAGCGGGGGGCTGAAGACATCCATCCTCCGGCTGAAGTCTTGATCCAAGCGAGCAGAAGAGGACATCCGGACCGGCAAACATCTTCATCTAAGCCGCATCTTCTATGTTCTTCCATCCGATGACGACCGGCTGATCTTCAAGACCTCCACCGCGGATCCATCCTCTTCTTCGGACAACTAGACGACGAATGAAGGTTCCTTTAAGGGACGTCATCCAAGATGGCGTCACTCGAATTCCGATTGGCTGATAGGATTCTATCAGCCAATCGGAATTAAGGTAGGAAAATTCTGATTGGCTGATGGAATCAGCCAATCAGATTCAAGTTCAATCCGATTGGCTGATCCGATCAACCAATCAGATTGAGCTCGCATTCTATTGGCTGATCCGCGGTGGAGGTCTTGAAGATCAGCCGGTCGTCATTGGATCGAAGAACATAGAAGACGCAGCTTGGATGAAGATGTTTGCCAGTCCGGATGTCCTCTTCTGCCCGCTTGGATCAAGACTTCAGCCAGAGGATGGATGTCTTCAGCCCCCCGCTTGGGCTTGGATCAAGACATCGGAGCCTGGACGGATCGCTGATACCCGGTGTGGTGAAGATAAGGTAGGAAGATCTTCAGGGGCTTAGTCTTAGGTTTATTTAAGGGGGGTTTGGGTTAGATTAGGGGTATGTTGGTGGTGGGTTGTAATGTTGGGGGGGGGTATGTTTTTTTCCAGGCAAAAGAGCTGAATTCTTTGGGGCATGCCCCGCAAATGGCCCTTTTAAGGGCTGGTAAGGTAAAAGAGCTTTTCAATTTGTATTTTAGAATAGGGTAGGACATTTTTTTATTTTGGGGGGCTTTGTTATTTTATTAGGGGGCTTAGAGTAGATGTAATTAGTTTAAAATTGTTGTAATATTTTTCTAATGTTTGTAAATATTTTTTATTTTTTGTAACTTAGTTCTTTTTTATTTTTTGTACTTTAGTTAGTTTATTTAATTGTATTTAATTGTAGGTATTGTATTTAATTAATTTATTGATAGTGTAGTGTTAGGTTTAATTGTAACTTAGGTTAGGATTTATTTTACAGGTAATTTTGTAATTATTTTAACTAGGTAGCTATTAAATAGTTATTAACTATTTAATAGCTATTGTACCTGGTTAAAATAAATACAAAGTTGCCTGTAAAATAAATATTAATCCTAAAATAGCTACAATATAATTATAATTTATATTGTAGCTATATTAGGGTTTATTTTACAGGTAAGTATTTAGATTTAAATAGGAATAATTTATTTAATAAGAGTTAATTTATTTTGTTAGATTTAAATTATATTTAACTTAGGGGGGTGTTAGTGTTAGGGTTAGACTTAGCTTTAGGGGTTAATACATTTATTAGAATAGCGGTGAGATCCGGTCGGCAGATTAGGGGTTAATTATTGTAGGTAGGTGGAGGCGACGTTGGAAACGGCAGATTAGGGGTTAATAAATATAATATAGGGGTCGGCGGTATTAGGGGCAGCAGATTAGGGGTACATAGGGATAATGTAGGTGGCGGCGGTGTGCGGTCGGCAGATTAGGGGTTACAATTTTTTAATAGAGTGGCGGCGATGTGGGGGGACCTCGGTTTAGGGGTACATAGGTAGTTTATGGGTGTTAGTGTACTTTAGAGCACAGTAGTTAAGAGCTTTATAAACCGGCGTTAGCCCAGAAAGCTCTTAACTACTGACTTTTTTCTGCGGCTGGAGTTTTGTCGTTAGATTTCTAACGCTCACTTCAGCCAAGACTCTAAATACCGGCGTTAGAAAGATCCCATTGAAAAGATAGGATACGCAAATGGCGTAGGGGGATCTGCGGTATGGAAAAGTCGCGGCTGCAAAGTGAGCGTTAGACCCTTTCCTGACTGACTCTAAATACCAGCGGTAGCCCAAAACCAGCGTTAGGAACCTCTAACGCTGGTTTTGAAGGCTACCGTCAAACTCTAAATCTAGCCGATAGCTTCTAATAAGATTGGGATAAACATCTCACAATAATATTGGCTTATATTTGAGCTGCAAAAACAAATATACTTCTATCTGCTAAATATACTTACATAGTTAAAATAAAATTGGGATTAACATCTCGCAATAATATTGACTTATATTTATGCTGCAAAAATTTTTTTTTTTGCCTGTGAAAAATGCCTTTAAATGAAATGGGATCTTAGTCACACAATATGATCATATTCTACTAAGCCAGTCACCACTTACAAGGTGTCCCACATTAGACTGGTCCTAACATTAACCAGTTTCCACACTGCAGCAAGTCATGTCTACACAGTGTGAAGCTTTCTAGCTTATTTAGTATATCACAATTACATTATCTGGAACACACCTGGGCTGGGTGGTGTGCATTAACCAAAGGGGAGGGATTTGGTCAACTCCCTATTCAAAAGATACAACAAAGGGTTTTTTTTTGGTTAAGCACACCACAAAAAGACTGTTTAATCTTAACACACATATTGTGGGAGTGCTACCAAAGTGACCAAAACAATTACAAAACAACAAAAAGTATTGATGCACATCCAACCACTTAAGTCCACTCTTTCATGGCATATTTGTATATGCTTCTGTCTGCCAAATATACTTACATAGTAAGTGGTGACTGGCTTAGCAGAATATGATCATATTGTGTGACTAAGATCCCATTTCATTTAAAGGCATTTTTAAAGCAAACAATTTTTTTGCAGCATAAATATAAGTCAATATTATTGCGAGATGTTTATCCCAATCTTATTAGAAGCTATGTAAGTATATTTGGCAGACAGAAGCATATACAAATATGCCATGAAAGAGTGGACTAAAGTGGTTGGATGTGCACCAATACTTTTTGTTGTTTTGTAATTGTTTTGGTCACTTTGGTAGCACTCCCACAATATGTGTGTTAAGATTAAACAGTCCTTTTGTGGTGTGCTTAACCAAAAAAAACCCTTTGTTGTAACTTGTAAATGGTGTCAGATAGTGCTGAATTTGTATTCGGAACATCTGTAATGATGTAAGCATCGATCTGTGTTGGATTGAGACCGGCGGATCATATGTTACGTCACAAATTTCAACTTTTGCCGGTCTGAAGGCTTTGATAACTAGGTCGAATCAGGCTCGCCACAATTACGCTGCGGAATTCCAGCGTATTTGTGGTTGACGGCTTGATAACTAGGCCTCTATGAGAATACCTTAACGCGGTTGCAATATTGTATCTTTGACTTTCTGTGCGTGTCGGGTTAGCCGGGAAGCGAAAACTCTTTAGTTTCAACTTGTAATACACATGATACCCGGCGGGCGCAAAAAGCTGAAGTTGAGCGCAGTTAGCGTGCTAGCGGAAACAATAAATAGTGCTCCACTCCTAATGTAGCCCTAAATCGTTTCTTTTCTGTGCAATTTTAATATGTATGTTCATTTTTATTTTTCCTTAAAATCCAATTTTTGCAGAACAATTATTTATGAATTTTTTTTATGCATTTAAGCAATTCAGTTTTTCTTCTGTTAAGTGTGATCAGTCCACGGGTCATCATTACTTGTGGGATATTAACTGCTCCCCTACAGGAAGTGCAAGAGGATTCACCCAGCAGAGTTGCTATATAGCTCCTCCCCTCTACGTCACCTCCAGTCATTCTCTTGCACCCAACGACTAGATAGGATGTGTGAGAGGACTATGGTGATATATTTAGTTTTTATATCTTCAATCAAAAGTTTGTTATTTTATAATAGCACCGGAGTGTGTTATTCCTTCTCTGGTAGAATTTGAAGAAGAATCTACCTGAGTTTTTCTATGATTTTAGCCGGAGTAGTTAAGATCATATTGCTGTTTCTCGGCCATCTGAGGAGAGGTAAACTTCAGATCAGGGGACAGCAGGCAGATTAATCTGCAAAGAGGTATGTAGCAGTTTATTATTTTCTGACATGGAATTGATGAGAAAATCCTGCCATACCGTTATAATGTAAACTCAGCCTTGAATGCAGTAGATGTAGCTGATATCAGGCTGTCATGTATGTATATTTTACACTTCAGTTTTCTGGGAAATGGTACTTCTCTGGCTTTTAAACTGTATACATAGACTTAACCTATTTTGCAGGGACTTGCAATAGGTTTTAAATGACAATTAATTATTGAGGTAAAACGTTTTTTTGCTGGCATGTAAAAATGTTTTTTTCTCTGAGGTACTGGGTGAAAAAATGTTTTGGGCACTATTTTTCCACTTGGCAATAGTTTTGATTTAAATTAGAGCAGTTCACTGATCCCTCTCACTGTTATGTGTGTGGGGGAGGGGCGATTTTTGGCGCTTTTTCTAAGCATCAGAAAAACTCAGTCAGAGGTTCATTTTCTTCCTGCATGATCCGGTTCATCTCTACAGAGTTCAGGGATCTCCAAAGCCTTTTTTGAGGGAAGTAATCATTACAGCAGAGCTGTGCTGATTGTATTGACTGTGATATAAAAAACGTTTATTTGTGTATTTTTTTTCTGCTGCCTGGGTTAGTTATCATTTGCTGAGGGGAACAATCCTTTGCTAAAACTGTATATTCTGACAAAGATTGATGCTATAACTTAATTATTTTATCTGTTATAATATTTTTCTGTGCTTCTTAAAGGCACAGTTCGTTTTCATATTATTTGTAAATTACTTTGAAAAGTATTTCCAAGTTGCTGTTTATTTGCTAGTGTGTTAAACATGTCTGATTCAGAGGAATATCTCTGTGCTATATGTGTTAATGCCAAAGTGGAGCCCAACAGAAATTTATGTACTAAATGTATTGATGCTACTTTAAAAAACAGTCAATCTGTACAAATTGAACATATTTCACCAAACAACGAGGGGAGAGTTATGCCGACTAACTCGCCTCACGTGTCAGTACCTGCATCTCCCGCTCAGGAGGTGCGTGATATTGTAGCGCCGAGTGCATCTGGGCGGCCATTACAAATCACATTACAAGATATGGCTACTGTTATGACTGAAGTTTTGGCTAAACTACCAGAACTAAGAGGTAAACGTGATCACTCTGGGATGAGAACAGAGTGCGCTGATAATGCAAGGGCCATGTCTGATACTGCGTCACAGTTTGCAGAACGTGAAGACGGAGAGCTTCATTCTGTGGGTGACGGTTCTGATCCAAATAAACTGGACTCAGACATTTCAAATTTTAAATTTAAGCTTGAGAACCTCCGTGTGTTACTAGGGGAGGTATTAGCGGCTCTGAATGATTGTAACACAGTTGCAATCCCAGAAAAAATGTGTAGGTTGGATAAATATTTTGCGGTACCGACGAGTACTGACGTTTTTCCTATACCTAAGAGACTTACTGACATTGTTACTAAGGAGTGGGATAGACCCGGTGTGCCTTTCTCACCCCCTCCTATATTCAGAAAAATGTTTCCAATAGACGCCGCCACACGGGACTTATGGCAAATGGTCCCTAAGGTGGAGGGAGCAGTTTCTACTTTAGCTAAGCGTACCACTATCCCAGTGGAGGATAGCTGTGCTTTTTCAGATCCAATGGATAAAAAATTAGAGGGTTACCTTAAGAAAATGTTTGTTCAACAAGGGTTTATATTGCAACCTCTTGCATGTATTGCGCCTGTCACGGCTGCAGCAGCATTTTGGTTTGAGTCTCTGGAAGAGACACTTCAATCATCCACACTAGATGACATCACACACAAACTTAAATTCCTTAAGTTAGCTAATTCATTTATTTCAGATGCCGTAGTACATTTAACTAAACTTGCGGCTAAAAATTCAGGATTCGCCATTCAGGCACGCAGAGCTCTGTGGCTGAAATCCTGGTCAGCTGATGTTACGTCTAAATCTAAATTGCTTAATATTCCTTTCAAAGGGCAGACCTTATTCGGGCCCGGCTTGAAAGAGATTATTGCTGACATTACAGGAGGTAAAGGTCATGCCCTGCCTCAGGACAAGGCCAAAGCCAAGGCTAGACAGTCCAATTTTCGTTCCTTTCGTAATTTCAAAGCAGGAGCAGCATCAACTTCCTCTGCACCAAAACAGGAAGGAGCTGTTGCTCGCTACAGACAAGGCTGGAAACCTAACCAGTCCTGGAACAGGGGCAAACAGGCCAGAAAACCTGCTGCTGCCCCTAAGACAGCATGAATTGAGGGCCCCCGATCCGGGACCGGATCTAGTGGGGGGCAGACTTTCCCTCTTCGCCCAGGCTTGGGCAAGAGATGATCAGGATCCCTGGGCGTTAGAGATCATATCTCAGGGATACCTTCTGGACTTCAAATCCTCTCCCCCAAGAGGGAGATTTCATCTGTCAAGGTTGTCAACAAACCTAACAAAGAAGGAAGCGTTTCTACGCTGCGTACAAGATCTTTTATTAATGGGAGTGATCCATCCAGTTCCGCGGTTGGAACAAGGACAAGGGTTTTACTCAAATCTGTTTGTAGTTCCCAAAAAAGAGGGAACCTTCAGGCCAATCTTGGATTTAAAGATCCTAAACAAATTCCTAAGAGTTCCATCGTTCAAGATGGAAACTATTCGAACAATTTTGTCCATGATCCAAGAGGGTCAGTACATGACCACAGTGGATTTAAAGGATGCTTACCTTCACATACCGATTCACAAAAGTCATTACCGGTATCTAAGGTTTGCCTTTTTAGACAGGCATTACCAGTTTGTAGCTCTTCCATTCGGACTGGCTACGGCTCCAAGAATCTTCACAAAGGTTCTGGGCACTCTTCTGGCGGTACTAAGACCGCGAGGAATTTCAGTAGCTCCGTACTTAGACGACATACTGATACAAGCTTCAAGCTTTCAAACTGCCAAATCTCATACAGAGATAGTACTGGCATTTCTAAGGTCGCATGGATGGAAAGTGAACAAAGAGAAAAGTTCTCTCTTTCCACTCACAAGAGTTCCCTTCCTGGGGACTCTGATAGATTCTGTAGAAATGAAGATTTACCTGACAGAGGACAGGTTAACAAAACTTCAAAATGCATGCCGTGTCCTTCATTCCACTCTAAATCTGAATCAAGAGACCAGAAATTCTCTTCTATGGTGGCTTTATCGGCCACATCTGTCCAGGGGAATGCCATTCAGCAGGCCAGACTGGTCAATTGTAACAACAGACGCCAGCCTACTAGGTTGGGGCGCTGTCTGGAATTCTCTGAAGACTCAGGGACTATGGAATCAGGAGGAGAGTCTTCTTCCAATAAACATTCTGGAATTGAGAGCAGTCCTCAATGCTCTTCTGGCTTGGCCCCAGTTAACAACTCGGGGGTTCATCAGGTTCCAGTCGGACAACATCACGACTGTAGCTTATATCAACCATCAGGGAGGGACAAGAAGCTCCCTAGCAATGATGGAAGGATCGAAGATAATTCGCTGGGCAGAGTCTCACTCTTGCCACCTGTCTGCAATCCACATCCCGGGAGTGGAGAACTGGGAGGCGGATTTCTTAAGTCGTCAGACTTTTCATCCGGGGGAGTGGGAACTTCATCCAGAGGTCTTTGCCCAAATACTTCGACGTTGGGGCAAACCAGAGATAGATCTCATGGCGTCTCGACAGAACGCCAAGCTTCCGCGCTACGGGTCCAGATCCAGGGATCCGGGAGCGGTCCTGATAGATGCCTTGACAGCACCATGGACCTTCAGGATGGCTTATGTGTTTCCACCTTTCCCGATGCTTCCTCGATTGATTGCCAGAATCAAACAGGAGAAAGCATCAGTGATTCTAATAGCGCCTGCATGGCCACGCAGGACTTGGTATACAGATCTGGTGGACATGTCATTCTGTCCACCTTGGTCGTTACCTCTGAGACAGGACCTTCTGATTCAGGGTCCTTTCAAACATCAAAATCTAACTTCTCTGAAGCTGACTGCTTGGAAATTGAACGCTTGATCTTATCAAAGCGTGGTTTTTCTGAGTCAGTTATTGATACCTTAATACAGGCTAGGAAGCCTGTTACCAGAAAGATTTACCATAAAATATGGCGTAAATACCTATATTGGTGCGAATCCAAAGGTTACTCTTGGAGTAAGGTTAGGATTCCTAGGATATTGTCTTTTCTACAAGAAGGTTTAGAAAAGGGGTTATCCGCTAGTTCCTTAAAGGGACAGATCTCAGCTCTGTCCATTCTGTTACACAAGCGTCTGTCAGAAGTTCCAGACGTTCAGGCTTTTTGTCAGGCTTTGGCCAGGATTAAACCTGTGTTTAAAGCTGTGGCTCCACCATGGAGTTTAAACCTTGTTCTTAACGTTTTACAGGGTGTTCCGTTTGAACCCCTTCATTCCATTGATATAAAGTTGTTATCTTGGAAAGTTCTATTTTTAATGGCTATTTCCTCGGCTCGAAGAGTCTCTGAGTTATCAGCCTTACATTGTGATTCTCCTTATTTGATTTTTCACTCGGATAAGGTAGTTCTGCGTACTAAACCTGGGTTCTTACCTAAGGTAGTCACTAACAGGAATATCAATCAGGAGATTGTTGTTCCATCCTTGTGCCCAAATCCTTCTTCGAGGAAGGAACGTCTTTTGCACAATCTGGATGTAGTTCGTGCCCTTAAATTTTATTTACAGGCAACTAAAGATTTTCGACAAACGTCTTCCCTGTTTGTCGTTTACTCTGGTCAGAGAAGAGGTCAAAAAGCTTCTGCTACCTCTCTCTCTTTTTGGCTTCGTAGCATAATTCGTTTAGCTTATGAGACTGCTGGACAGCAGCCTCCTGAAAGAATTACAGCTCATTCCACTAGAGCTGTGGCTTCCACTTGGGCCTTTAAGAATGAGGCCTCTGTTGAACAGATTTGCAAGGCTGCAACTTGGTCTTCGCTTCATACTTTTTCCAAATTTTACAAATTTGACACTTTTGCTTCCTCGGAGGCTATTTTTGGGAGAAAGGTTCTTCAGGCAGTGGTTCCTTCTGTATAAAGAGCCTGCCTATCCCTCCCGTCATCCGTGTACTTTTGCTTTGGTATTGGTATCCCACAAGTAATGATGACCCGTGGACTGATCACACTTAACAGAAGAAAACATAATTTATGCTTACCTGATAAATTCCTTTCTTCTGTAGTGTGATCAGTCCACGGCCCGCCCTGTTTTTTAAGGCAGGTAAATATTTTTTAAATTATACTCCAGTCACCACTACACCCTTGGCTTCTCCTTTCTCGTTGGTCCTTGGTCGAATGACTGGAGGTGA